>NW_026861300.1:0-24758 GCF_026571515.1 Ruditapes philippinarum
CAACAACATCCAAGATATTCTTTTTTTCTTTTTCCACTTTTAAAAAGGCAAAGTCATTTTTAAAGGGTCTCCCCATCCTAAACCCCCCTAACAAAAAAAGGTTTTTTTTTTCATTTTTTCTCTTGGCTCCTACCATTTGCCTCAAGCATTTTTCTTTTTAAAGGGGAAAGATAAATTTTTTTTTAAACATCTGTGAATCAGCACTATTTTAACATAATTTCTAGAGATTTACTGAAGCTTTTTAGGGAAGCCTAAGTTTCCCCTCAAAAAAAAATTGTTTTTTTAATCCTGAGTCCCCCAAACAAGGGGAAAAAAGGGGACCCTCATTGGATCCATTCGTTCACTAACTTCTACAGTGTCTGATCAATTTATCATCACGGGAACTTTTCCCCAGACTTGGATAAGGGTAAAGGGCCGCGGGAACTTTTACAACGATTTTTGCCGCAGTGTCACTGTCAATGATGTAATCAGTAGTTTTTATTGATTTCCTTATATCCTTGTTTCAGTTAAGGTTATTTCTGAAAATATACAAGAAGGGCCAGATATATTTACTGCAGGAAGACATCATTTGAAGCGACCTCGGCCAGGAATTCTTAGTGTGTGCAGTTCACAACGGCTTAATTATTCCCCATTTGAAGAAATAAAATATCCATAATGGCCACTTTGTCTGGTACTAATCTAGAGTATATCATATGTAGGGGAAAAGTTGTTTGTTACTAGTTTTTATATTCCAACCATCAAGTTATTTAAGAACATTTTACTTTAATCCAATTTGTTCCAATTTTAGTGATTATCTATCACAGTAAAAAGCTTAGAATTTAGTTTTCATTATAAATAAGGTTGACAAGAAAAATAAAAATGGGAATAAATTATGCTTGGCCATAATAAAAAATGAAGAACGGGGTTGCGTTCATTGAGCACCGCCTTTCCTTGTTGATCTTGTTTATCATATTTTAGAAATAAGAGGTGTAATTGGCACACAACGTTTTTGCAATGTTTGTTGAAACATTATTTATATGTTTCTAAGACTGTGCATTGTAGAAATTATTGGGAGGTCAAGTTTATTTAATTAATATTGGTGCTAGATGGAGAAATATTGTCATGACTGCAGTAGGTCTGAGACCAACAGTTCATAAGTAAAAAACAATATGCTATTGCTACCGGCAGGGCTATCGTAAAAAAAGATATTTTGATGGTATGAAGTATTAACATTCTAACAAGCCACATAAAAATTATAAATAGACGTTGTTGGTAAATTGTAATATTGAAAAGAAAAGAAGGGCAAAAGTCGGGCCAAAAGAATTTGTTCCTTATAACCGGTAGTTCGGTAGTGTTAACTATAAGTGAAGTTGACTATATAAAGAAGACAATAAATTGTTCTAGAACAAAATATATTTATTCATTATAAACATTTAATCACTTGGGAGTCAAAAAATTTATTAAGAAATATTTAATAAGAATATCCTAATGATATTATACATTGCAATAGTTTATCTATATTTAAAATTCTTATGGACATTTTGGCCATTTCAGACTAATCCTCTTCTAAGGTTACCTTATAATGACATATAAACATAACTTCTTCCATAACGTTTGAGCGAAGTTAAATTTCTAAGAAATTGGAGTAAGTATGGAAATATTGGAAAGCATGTTTCCCTTTTAAACAACTGTAAGTGATATATTTTGTGGTAATTTTGATTATAGACATGTATTAAATTTTTATACTCATTTTAAATGCTTACATAATTTAATATTTAAAAAATCTTGAAACAAGGTGATCACTCGGGAGCATTAATCACAGCAAATTTACAAGAGAATTGCAAACTCAGTTTGAATGAGTCAGTACATGAGGGATAATGAATACGTGCGACATCCCTCATGTCCCCTAGCACCGGCTTGAGCGGTACTCAATTCTCAACACTTAATAGTGCTGGCATCAATGATCCTGAAGGACCAGAAAAATATAACAACACTCACTGAAGTGAAGTACGGGGCAACTTTTTACAGCTGCCACAAAGCACTTGACACCTGCTGTTGTGAAGTATAAAAGTTTGGAAACAAAGTGATTCCTCGGACGCATCAATCACAACAAAATTACAAGAGAATTGCAGACTCGGTTTGATTTAGTCTGTACATGAGGGTTTATGAATACATGCAACACCCCTCATGCGCCCTAGCAACGGCTTGAGCGGTACTCAATTCTCAACACTTAAAAGCTCTGATAGCTGTATTCATTCGTTGATTTTATAAAAGACAGGACAGTTAGATATGAGAAAATATTAGTTAAAGTGACATTATTATCACATTTTTGTTTCAAATTTAGTTTATTAGCAATCTGTTTCAAACGATAAACTAGTACATGTATAATGGTGATTGACCTGTAATTGATGGTGTAAATGTTTAGTACTATATATTAAAACTACTTAAAGTACAAAATAAATATCTTGACTAAGCCTTTTTATCAATAAAAAACAAAGCATATTTATATAACATTGATTCAGGTCACGTTAGTTATTGAATATATTTTGTAAAGTAGAATACTACATTAATTACAAATTTGGCAATATGTAAATTGTTTTGACTAACCATTTACACTTGGATAGACACCCTCGTGATATGATTCCTCGCATCCGAACTCCAAACAGTGATTTTATTAAACCGTAAACCGCTGCTGGGAATATATTTTTCTGTATTAATTAAAATATTATTTTCTATTAAATCAAAATTATTAAACATTATATGGAAACTTAGACTGAAAAAAAACGAAATAATTACTATTTGTACATGTTTTATGTTAAGTGTTATAATAATGATATGTGAAACTACACTCTTCTTTTAAATGTTTAAGACAGGTTGCATTATAAATTGTTTTTCGTTCACGTGTACTAAAGCTTAAGTTTTTTGTTGAGTATTCAAGCAATTTTAGGGAACCTATATAGAAAATAAACTGTATCCATCAAAGAATCGAATTGTGTTTCAAAGCACCGTAACTGAATTTAGAGGGAACCATTGGCTTGTTATTAAATGTGAAATTGTTCTATAGAAATGGTGAAGAAATTGCATTTCCTAGACGGAAGCTTATCAACTTTATTTCCTATCCAATTTCAAACGTGATTGAGGAAATAAATGTAAACGAATTGATTACTTCATAGGTTTCAGATAATTACAGTCTTCGAAGTAATAGGCCGTTGAATTAATAGGTTTACATAATCATATGATGTAAGTACGAAATTTTGACGTTTCATCTTATGAACCTACTCCGCAAATCACGACAGGAATGTAAAGTCATGTTTGAATGACATTAGGTAGTATCGGACAACAAGGGTTCATAGGACGATTCCTAAATGTTGTTTTTCAAATTAAGAATATGTAATATAAGTTACTTTTCCATTTGTTAAAAAACTAAAAGTCCTTTTTCGTTGCGTCATCAGAAAATATGTCACGAAACATAAAAATGTATAGGCTATTTTGATTGGAAGAGAGCACATCACTGTGTATAGTCCCCTTTTGTTTTCTTTGTCAAAAGAGAGGAAAATCTGCAATTTCGAATTATCCAATCACCAACTTCAAAGAGTGGGTTTGATTTTTTTCTTTGTATAGTCTATATTTATGTTAAGTATTCTAATCATGATTCGGGAAACTAAACACATGTTGCAATATAAATTGTTACTAAAGTTTCAAGCAATTTTAGGGAGCCTATATAGAAAACATATTTTTTGACTTCCTGACGTATCATGATGATTAATTTTAAACGAATCTGTCGCATTTTAAGATTTATAAAAACATCGATTTATGTTGATTTGTATATGCATTTTAGCAAAGGAATTCTATTTATGGATTATCGGACAGTCAAATCAAAATAAAAAGGTTCTTAAACAGCTTAAGTTCTAAATCAATATGAATAGCATATTTTGTTAGATCTGGCCCCGTTCTTTATAAATTTGCCAAATGGGCTTAAAGTTTGGAATGGTTCATTGTCTTCTTAAGGCGTATATCAGAATTAAGCAAGATAAATAAATACAATATATAAATAAAAGAAGGTGACAGCAAGTAAATGATGGGTAGCTATACTAATGGCATATTACTATACAATTTGAAGTATAAACTATATATGAACTTAACATTGAGTGCCATGTTAACTTAAAAAAGCGCAGTGTCTTAGTGGTGTTAAACTGCCTGCTCATTGTCCGGGAGATCGTGGGTACGAGCTAGAACAGGTTTAGATAAATTTCGTAATATCCAGGCTGCTTGGATGCTTCAGTCACAAAATTCATCACTGTTTTGACAACAAAATGTTTTAGATTTATAAAATTGCTATTATAAGTTAAGATATAAAATAAGAAATTTTTATACCATGGACTATGATGACGTTAAACGGATCGTGCTTTAGTCATGAGTATTATGTATACACAATCATAACAAACTTATTATTTTATAAGCACTTTTCAGTAGATTGATATATTTAAATAAATACATGATTTGATAAGCCGTTCCCTGCATTTTACGATGTTAAATCGCAGCTTTGTCTTTGTCTTAAAAAATTTTATAGCGGATGAAACAATCACCTTTTTTTTTTAGGTCACCATAAAGAAATGCATAATAGAGGGATATTTGCTGTTTGAATGCATCATCACGAAAATCTTGCATTACAGATAGGGGGGATATAGGGAAATCGAGACCCAGATAATAGATATGATGTCCATCCTTTTCGGATATACGAGTGTTTGGATAAAAGTGTAACATATTTTACATGCTAAAAGATTACCGTGGATTAGTGAATTAAACTGCATTCGTGATTCTAGTTTCATGAAAGGTTATAAAGCCATTGTGAAAGCCAAGCCTGTAGATTACAGATAGAAGGAACAAAATATATAATGATACCACAGCATTTAGAACATTCTTTAGCTCGAACAGAGATAACACAAACAACGATATGTAAGAAAATTATGTCGTTATATAGACCAAAGAGTTACTATGTCAATCTCATATCTTTGACAATAATTATTTACAATCGTACAATACGGACCTCTTGTTTGAGATGATGAGATCAGTTGCCTTGGTGCGTTTTTGCTTCCTGGTTTACAAATTTATTGATGTTGCTAGGCCGCCATGAATACATGTTTCATATGTTTAACATGGCTATATGCTTTAACATGGCGTGTTCATATTAACCATTTCACAATGAACGTTATGTTAAAAGTAAATGCATAGTGACAAAACAGATGTTAAATAATAAAAAAAACATCTTTTAATTCTTAATAATAAAACAATATTGACAGAATTAGCTGGACAATATTTTGTTAATCATTCAAATGTTTTGCAATAACTTGCCTTCTTGGTGAAATTACTGTGCGCTTGCGCTGTTCATTATTATATAATAACATACTCGAAATTGATATCTTTTACTTAATTTAAGCATTTTTTGTCAGAACAAGCAATTCTTACACATGCACATTCCTAAATTTAAGAATTACGAAACCAATTGCATACCTTTAGCTTATTTTAACGAAAATGTTTTTTCTCTCTCTGGATCACCCTTTAACGTCAGTGGAACTCGAATAATATTTAACTGTTATGTTTAATTAAAGTTTTTGAATTTGGATTATATAAATTAAATGCTTATTATATAATACCTTTGTTAATTTCAATAATTCCACGTCACTTCCTTGCTGAGATTGTTTAGTATTGATTTTACTAGATTGATTATAGTAACACGATTATTAGAAAAAGTACATGTTTTAGTATGAAATATAATATAGCATATGACTGTACGAATTATAATGATGCAGGTGTAACATTGATATTGGAGTAATAGCAAATTATATAACTATGTTCAAAAAATAAATGTTTGATATATGCCCCTTGTATTTTATTTGTAGATCACCAGTCTCCTAAAAATAAAAAAATATTAGGACAAGACGTCGGAAAAAAAGAAGACAAAATGCCAACTCAAGTACATTTACGTACATTGTACAAAGAAAAATAATTCTATAAAACACAGTGATGACATTATGCTAATGTTTTCATTGTCAATTATAAAATTGACAAGAATTATGAGAAAATTTACTTTCACTTGTTTACTCCTATATACCATTAGATGAGCATAACGTCACTTTAATATTATCTCATTAATTGATAGCCATATATGGTAATACTAAGCATATTGTCCATTATAGCTCTGATACTATTTATTGAGCCATATTTGCATTCTCAATTTCTTGCACAACATTGATTGGCACAGCCTATCTCGTTTTCATATTCAACTATTTAACACGAAGAATAGTTATTCTTTTCTAAATAAAACTTTCTTCTTGTTCTCTTTTCGTTTTGCATGCAGATACTCTTATCACAACTGTAGAATTGAAGTCTCGGAAATGACATAACTGGAACTGTCTCATTTCATGGTCGTGAATACAAATAGGGTGTAATTAATGTCTATAATGTCGCGCATCTGTCTTTTTGTCAATATAATATGGAAGATCCTTATCAATATGGAATAACCAGTTTCTATTCTATTAGTTCTGAACATTTCATTGAATCTACTGAGTATTATTTTATTCTCAGATGGGACATCTTCGTAATTGGAAAATTTGGAAAAATATTTTCACGATCTGCATGTTTATAATAATGATAAGTAACTTTGGAAGCAAGTGAAGACTATTTATGTTATATAGAGGCGTCTAGTATCTACACAAATACCATCATATTAAGATATTTCAGTTTAAAGATTTATTGAACATTTTATTTAGAAATTGTAAATAATGACATCAAGAAAATGTTAACCAGCTAACCGAGAAAGTTTGGTTGTAACACATTTTATTCCCATTCATTTAAATTCAGAACACAACGAAGTAAAGGCATTAAAGAAATAAATTAAGATGAAGATGAAGTCTTTATTATAAAGGTTTTTATCAAATTACAAAAAGAGTTGTCGAAATTAATATGCCATGTGATATAAATAATTCAAAAATTTTAAATATTAAATAACTATCTCAGACAAAAAAAATAACCACCTTTGAACTCTACTCGGTAATTTTGATACCCTGTCATGTTGGATCTATCTTAAACATTCCTATCATATTCAACTGAAAAACTATGCAACACAACATGGTTTTTTTAATGTTATTTTCTTTTATATAAAATGTAACTTGAAGTACAGCTCGTAACGCTTAACAATGATCTGTTTCAAAACAATTTCAAACTTCATTTACTTCAGTCTTTAAAAAGCAATATCTTTTTAGGTATCTACAGTTATCTTAACTGTAACTATAATATTGAAATATACTTTTTGAAACATTTTTCAAGATATAACTCTTTTATAACAACAAATTAATGTTGTTCAAAGTATCGATGGATATATCAGTATAATTGATTCATCTATTTATCTATAATATACCTTGTAAATGTGATATTGTCCTATAGACATCAAAGGTATTTTATTTGCTAGACGGAAGCTTATCGGCTTTTCCAGATTTTTATTGTCTACAAAATTACAATCATGATTTAGTATGTCAATGTTAACGAATCAATTACTTCACAGGTTCCAGATAATTACATTCTTCGAATTCAGAGGCCGTGAAAATGATTGTTAAATTAACACAATTGAACTCATTAAGCGCCAGTTATATGAAAAGAAACACTCTGAAAGACCTAGATCCCAGTAAGATTGTATTGAATACACGCTTGTAAAGGGCAATGGCTTCAATATATTTAACACCATTATTATTACCATGTCTTGAAAACATTTGCAAAGAATATTCAAAATGAATAATGTAAATGGATGGATTGTATTATAATCGATGCGAGGATTCCTGCCAATGTTACAACATATTTATATTAGTAAAATACCTGTACATATTTCAATAACTGGTTCTGAGCTCTGATACCTAATAAACGTGGTAACAGTATTGTGGATGATAATTGATATGAAAGGAAACTTTGGTTTGTACAGTGAATATCTCATGCTATGGAAAAACAATCAAATTTCGACAAAAGAAATATCAAACGGTTATATATCATGTTAAAGGAGGTAACTTCTAGATAAGTGTTAACTTTTTACAGTTGAATTTGATAAATTCGTAACAAAACAAACACGGGAGGAATGTATTTCATAAAATATGAAAGTTTTAACTTGGTCAGCACTCAGTCAGACTGGAAAATTTATACCACGCATCAAATAATAGATGAATACAGAATCCCTAAAGAAAGCCCAACACGGCAAAATTGAAAATGTTGCAGGCTCGGTTTGATTGAGCCTGTTCATGGACGGTACTGGAAAGTGCAAGTTACCGTCCACGCCCCCTAGCACCGGCTTAAGCAGAATTCAACATTTAAACGTGAAATAGTAAAATTTTGAATTTAGAAACATCCGCAGATGTGTTCATACGGCGGTTATCATGGAACCTTCAATGTGACACTTCCGTGCCATTCCATGAAAAGCGGCGTATGATCCCCAAGTAATAAAAAGCGTGTGCCCTAAACGAGAAAACAATGGGCGGAACTAAATAAAATGGAATTTTGAAAGGGGATCGGAGGTTATGAAGCCTGCGTATAACAGATAAGACGTCAAAAGACAAATTTAAAAAGCAGGCAACATATCCTAAGGGTGATTCAACATTATTCAAGTAGGAATATTGGAACCACCCATCTAGAAAATGCCGAAAACTTGAAACTAAAAATACCACAAGCACAACAATAATGTCGTGCTGAACGATCTTCAAGGATCGAAAATATAACATCATTGATTAAATGTACGGGGAGACTTTTTACAGCCGCCACACGGCTCAAATAACACGGATGTGATCATAAAATAGATGAATACAGAATCCCTAAAGAAAGCCCAACACGGCAAAATTGAAAATGTTGCAGGCTCGGTTTGATTGAGCCTGTTCATGGACGGTACTGGAAAGTGCAAGTTACCGTCCACGCCCCCTAGACATGAAAACAAGATCAACGATTGGAGATGGCTATGAAGTTTTGCTATTAATGCTGGCAGTCCTTGTGTGCTTAATATTTCTTGGAGTAGCAATCTATAAACGATGCATTTGCTATTGTCGAGAATAATACTTTCTGACATTACTGTGATAAGTGATACCTATAAGTCATAAACACTACATTTTTATGTTCGGCCTGTAGTGATTGTTCAAGGATAAATATGGAGCAATGGTGTTTAGAACTATGCGAATTTTTTTGACAATATTAAATTTAAAATTTTGTAAAATTTCCCTCAGCAAATTTCAAAAACCACAGTTACTATTTCTGATTTGTTACATGACTATCCCGGACTTTCGAAACACGAGGTGTTACTTTATGGTTAAATATGTAGAGAAAACATTTATGCCACAAAGTGAAAGAAGTATCACATTTGTTAATATCATTGATTATATTTATGCTAATCTTATAGGTGTGTTTACATTAATAAAACATATGTTATGAATTATACGCTATATTGTCCAATGAATGGATTCGCGGTTTCTTGGTATCAATACTTACATTTATGCAGCTAGTGAATCTGAATGATATAGTGTGACTTTTTTCAATGCATTATTATTCATCCCATGTTGATAATTATCGCCTTCAAATAAAATATGCAAAATATTAGTTTATGCCTTGGTCAATAACTATGACAATTTCAGCAAACTACGGATCCACTCCCTGAAGAAGGAAATATTTGTTACTAATTCGACAGGACAATATTTGAATTTGATGTTCATTTAAAAATGATTGTTGAGAGTTCAAAGTGGATTGGGAAGTAGATGGTTCGTTTAAAAGCACGAATATATCTTGCCTGAGTACAGTTTACAATATGTATATGCATGTTATTTTCTGAGAAAAATTTAACCCTTAACCAGCTGAATTTCTTTTATAGACTTGTCAAGCTTCCATTTTTTTTGGTTATAACCATAACCATGTTTAGGGGTATAAAGATAGAATCGTGTAAATGGTTAGCTTAGAATAAAGAACCTGGTAAGACTATGCCAATTTGCAGAATAGACTGGTTTCTAAAGGCTTAGCACCCAAGCCGGTGCTAGAGGGCGTGAGGATGTTGCACTGATTCATAGTCCCTCATGTGCAGACTCAATTAAACTGAATCTGCACTTTTCGCGTAATTTTGTTGTGATTAATGCTTCCGAAGGATCACTTTGATTCCAGATTTTTATACTTCACAACAGCAGCAGCCAATTGTATAAACAATTTAACCGCGCGGTTACCACACGGTTACGGTAACCAGCCCGGTAACCTCGCGGTAAGCGATTGTATAAAAAACATCAAAAGCAGTTACCGCGCTATAACCGCGGTTAAATTTAACCCAGGTAAAGTAGCTCGGTAACTGCACGGTAACCAAAACCAACATGGCGGACATTTTACGCGTTTCACACCGACGACCCCGACAATTTCGACGAGTTGATCGACAATTGACTGACTTTACGGACGAGGAATTGCGGAAACGGTATAGGTTTTCTGCTGACAATATTGACAGACTAGTCAGACTTATTGGACCACTTTTGGAGCGACAGACCCGTCGGAATCAAGCCCTTACACCCCGACAACAGATTTTGATTACCTTGAGGTTTCTTGCCACGGGTAATTTCATGCAGGTTATTGGTGACACCTTTGGTGTGGACATTGCTACAGTTTCCAGAGTTATCTCAAAAGTGACTGACATACTTTTTGGACTGAAAGATCAGGTAATAAAGTTTCCACTGACCGACACTGACCGACGAAAAGTCATGAATTGGTTTTACGCAATACGCGGATTTTCCTCAGTGATTGGATGCATAGATGGAACTCACGTAAAACTGATATCCCCAGGACAACCAGATGAAGCAGCATATGTTAACAGGAAACATCAGCATAGTATAAATGTACAGGCAACTTGTATTACTTAGATTCGCTAGAGCTTGTAACAACGTAAAGGATTTCAACGAGCGGAATATTTTTATTACCAGCAAGCTTCTAAAACAGGGCTACCGCTATCATAAATTACGGAAATATTTTACTAAATTTTACAATCGTAACTTTGATTTAATTTCTAAATTCAATAGTGATTTAAAAACTCTTCTGCGACAAGGGATTAGCCAGCCTGGTTTTTATGGCGATGTGGTTTACAAACTTCGTAAGATTTTGGGTCATGGTAATTTTTCTGCTGTTTTTACTAAAATTATTAAACGTTTTATTAAAAGAGGTTATGACCCTACTATTTTAAGACATACTGCATGTTTAGTGTTCAACCCTTTTACAGTTGGACACTACGCTTTCCTCTTTTGATTGCATCTGACGGACCAAGTGGGAGACTCTATGATGGATAGTTCGTAAAGCCCTTTGGGACTGAATTGTCTTAATGTTCGTCTTCTGCCTTGCTTCGTCGGGCCCTTGTAGGTGATTTTCTTGTTGCTCTGTCTTCCTTTAGGACATTGAGTACTTTTGTTATGGTCATTGGGTTTACTTTATATGTTTCTACATGATCATTTTAGTGTTTTACTTATTTAACCTTTTGTAACCATGACAACTGTTAGAATTTCACTTGGCGGGGATTCATTTTATTTACACTGTCTCGTTTATAGGAACATGGTGGGGCTAAGAGCGAGGTTTGGTGCACCATTAACCGGTTTAAACTCCCCAGCAGTCATTATTATGCTGCTGACCGTTCCAAGGCGGCGCCCCACTGTGTTCCTCAGATGTATGTCTATGTTGTTTCATACTGTTTTGGTGACACTTTTGCTTGTGTCCCTTGTTGTTTTCTCGTCTACGGTAAGTATCTTCCCATTGCCTCTAGTTTTTATTTCTTTGATTAACCCCCCCCCCCCTTCCCCCGGTCTCCTGTCCCCTTCCCCTTTGTGGGCCTATTATTATTTTCTTTGAATTCCTAATCAGTTACAAATTATTTATCATTTAATGATTAACGTGTCGTTGCCCTGTCCTTTTTGTGTTTGGGGTCCGCCTGGGCTCCTTGCCATTGGTTCTTGTTGCTGGGTCGTGTGGGGGTTGCGTTCATTGAACGCCACCTTTCCTTGTTGATCTTGTTTTTCATATTTTGTGATCATAAAGGTACATACACATATACAGTAAACAACTTGATTTCCAATTCAGATTTTGTTGACTTATAATATCTACTGCCAGGGCCTTTTTCCCCTTCTTTGCTGTAGCCTGTATCAGGCTACTTCCCCAAGCCAAATTACTACCTTTTTTCCCCAAAAAAACAGTCTAAATTTCCCCTTCTGGCAAATATTTCCCCTTTAACTGAAGAATAAAACTTGTAAAGAAACTTTCTTGTTTTAAAATAGATAATTGTTTTGTCCAATGAAAGCTAATAATTCAATAACCCAATAGAGGGATACCTTGATTTAATACAATTGATGTTAACTCAGAGCCTCAGTCTGAGTTTGCAACTTTCTAAAAACAGCATGGGAAATCCCTGCTGCCTTATTTTTTAGTGCACATGTGATTTGTTACGACAATATGGCGACCGATACGATGTCACTAATGTAAACAATGTCACAGAACAAGAAGAAAATACGATTGAGTGAGGTTTGTAATTGTTTATTAAAAATTGGATGAATTGATGACCTTGTGTCCGAGTAGCACAACATGCCCAACTGTCGGAAATAGCGAGCCTAGCACATCAGTGCCAGTAATAGTGTAAACTGATAATAATGTACCCTCTGAATCAAACCAAGAACCCTCACATGACCAACATAAAATACTATAAATAGGAAATATGAGTTAATATAAAGGGTCAATAAATTGATCTGTAAAAAATGTTTTTTACTCCTGTTGGACAGAAAGCTTAGTACTATAGTAAACCTTAAATGTGATTGGAGGAAGATATGCAAATAAATTATGATATTCCCCCGAAATGTGTGAAAATATGATATTTTCCCCAAAAGTGTGGAAATCGCGCATTTTTCCCCACAAAAAGGGCTAGGGCGCCTTCCCCAAAACGTGTGAAAAGGCCCTGACTGCAGTAAACAGTACTGTATATAATAGACTAAGATAGTTCAAGATCTTTGTTTCTTTATAAATAAATCTTACCTGTACTTTTCTATAGTGAAGTCATTGTCATTTAAACTCATTTTCACTATTTCCTCACTTTACAAATTTTCTTAGACTCTCTACTGTAGACCTAAAGTTGACATGATACGATGATACTGTACACAATGTCACTCCTGAGCAGTGTTCGAAATTAGCAGTAGTCCTATAGCCCCTGACTACTAAATTTCTCCTCGGGCTACCAACTTTTCAGTAACAAAATAGATAAATACAGAATCCCTAAAGAAAGCCCAACACGGCAAAATTGAAAATGTTGCAGGCTCGGTTTGATTGAGCCTGTTCATGGACGGTACTGGAAAGTGCAAGTTACCGTCCACGCCCCCTAGCACCGGCTTAAGCAGAATTCAACATTTAACATGAACTGGTAAAATTTAGAATTTTGAAACATCCGCAGATGTTCATATGGCGGTTATCATGGAACCTTCAATGTGACACGGTAGTGCCATTCCATGAAAAGCGGCATATGGTCCCCAAGTAAAAAAATGCGTGTGCCCTAAACGAGAAAACAATGGGCGGAACTAAATAAAATGGAATTTTGAAAGGGGATCTGAGGTTATGAAGCCTGCGTATCACAGATAAGACGTCAAAAGACAAATTTAAAAAGCAGGCAACATATCCTAAGGGTGATTCAACAAGCCCGACCAGGCTACTGTATTTTCAGAGGCAATACAAACAATTGTTTTGAACAAATGAATCATGCTAGTGAAATGTATTTTGGGCTAGTGAATATTCCAAATTGGTAGTCCGACCAGTCTAGTGGATTCAAATCCTAATTTCTTACACTGCCTGAGTCCTGTATTTTCTATAATCTAGCCCAATGGACTACACAGTACATTGAATTAAATCCATGCATTTGTTTAATTAAATCCATATTCAGTATACTGGCATGCAAGCAGTTCCCGTACAAAAATCATAGTTACTTAAACATTATTTTTTATTACGCTCACTCACCAAAATTTGAATTTTACACATCAATATTCGGCTCGTCACACAAATCATGGAAATTCCATCATGTTCTAAACATAGAATAACCCTTACTTATGAGGCCTCAAATGGGGTACCGAAATTATCCATTATTTTGTATGAAGAGAAGTAGTTCCCGTACATAAAATCTAACCAATTGTAATTATACAATTTTATTATATCGGACCTATTTTTCATTTACAATTGTTGAACAGACCATTATCTAAGAGATAAATAGATGTAATTCAGGAAATAGAGCGTATAGACTAAACGCGGGTATCTATTACCCGGTACCGTTACCCCAACGCATTCACATGCAATAACATGCTTGTATGCATGATATTTTACGCATCAAAGCCATAAAATTATTTTATATAGTAATATTGGTCAAAATTCTGATAATTAAACAAGTTTTCATGACATTGCCTACTTATCTGTAAACAGGTGGTATTAGTGGAAAACCCTTTAACAAGCCTCACGTGTAAGTATTTTTGCGCATGCGCGCAAGGACGGAATCCCCCAGAGAAAACAAGGTCACGTTTTGACGACGCACAGGTGAAAGTGATTTAAAATGAGACTTTTTATACGTACTGCCGAACTGACACTTAGATTTTGTCTTGTTTATGTATCTGCTTGATTTGAAATGAATTTTTGAAGAATACAAGCAAAAATCAAGCGTTTAAATGAAAAATACGGGTACTGCTTCTGTACGGGAACTGCTCGCATGCCAGTAGTCTAAATTAATTTCTCAATCTAGAAGTCACAGCACAACTAGAAACCCTACTGTAACGACACATGTAAATTTATTTACTTTCACTTCCTCTTTTACCAGAATAATGATTTTTTCCTGGTAAAGATGACATCACATATTTGATGACATCATAAAGTGTCAAGGTAAAAGTATTGTATGGAAAGCAATTACTGTCATGTTCAGCACACACTCATTGGTTAGCGATGTAATAGTACTACAGTACAGTACTGCTGTACAATCAGCACTTGGTTTTCGCAAAACTTATTTTGCAACCTTTAAATGTTGTTTTTTTTTATATTAGACTCTACATATAAAGTACAGTACCCAGTATAGTACAGTATAGTTTTTAATGCGAGCAGTTCCCGTACAAAAATCGAAGTGACTTAAATATTATTTTTAATTACGCTCACTCACCAAAAAATTAAATGTTACACATCAAAATTAGGCTCGTCATACAAATTATGGAAATTCCATTATGTTCTAAACATAGAATAACCCTTAGTTATGAGGCCTCATATGGGGTACCCTAATTATTTATTATTTTGTAAGAAGAGAAGTAGTTCCCATACATGTAATATAACCATTATAATTCTAATATGTTGTTATATCGGACCTATTTTTCATTTATAATTGTTGAAGAGACCATTTCCCAGAGTAATGTAGGTGTTATTCAGGATATAGGGCGTAGACTAAACGCTAGTATAGATCTATTACCCGGTACCATTCTCCTAACGCATTCACATGCATTGCATGATAAATTTACTCAGTAAAGCCATAAAATTATTAGAAATAATAAAAAAAGATCAAATCAGGTTTTCGTCACACTGCCTACTTATCTGTACACAGGTAGTTTACATGCAAAACCTTTTAACGGGTTTCATGTAAGTATTTTTTGCACATGTGCGCAAGGACGGAATCACCCAAAGTTAACACGGTCATGTTTGGACAACGCATAGGTGAAAGTGATTTAAAATGAAACTTTTTATATGTACTGCCGGATTGACACATTAGATTTTGTCTCGTTTATGCATCTGATTATTTTGATATCAATTTTGAAAAATGCGAGAAAAAATCAAGCATTTAGACGAAAAAAACGGACCCGTACAACTTCTTTACGGTAACTGCCTGCATGCCAGTAATAAATGTTTAAATACTTAATACTGAATTAAATTCACTTTCTTGTCAATATCGCTTGTCCAAACTGAATAGTAGATTTAAATCTCACTAAATAGAAAGGATATATCGTGGACTAACCAGTTAAGTAATAGAACTAACCAGTTAAGTAATAATACTAACCAGTTAAGTAATAGAAAGAGCACCGAAACACGAGGCTATCTAATTTGTACCGAGTATAAATCAGATTGCCGAGTGTTTTTGGTGTTCTTTCTATTTTGTATCATAGTCAAACATAACAACACGTTCCCTTTTGTCACACTATGAAACCCCTGGAAAAAGTAACAAATGAACGAGCATTTGAATATATTTCTTCCGCTTTCCCTTTCTCTGCCGTCACAATAAGTAAACCCAGCAAAAATGAGCCAATCCACGGGCATTATCTGGAGTGCGGGTAACTGATACTGCACTTCAGTTACCGCACTGTGCATGCATATATATACGATTTAACTCTGAACTATTTCAACAGAAAGGTCCCCAAACTATGATACAACTCTAATATGGTGTATTTACAGGACTTATAAAGGTAATAGTAATTAGTAAGAAATTACGATAAGTAATAAAATATCTAATGTAAATATATGTTCATATGCATTGTTTTCATTTGACAACTGACGTGTCTATAAGAAACTAAGCTTTTATACCCACGAGAAGATTACATCATGGTCACTTCACGTAGAAAAAAGTAATAAACAGCTCGTGAGTGAAAGGTTTGAGAAAAGGCTGGTACATGTATTATCTATTCAATTATTATCTTTAAAGAAAATACATCTTATTGAAATTTGATAATGATATTTAATTAACGTTATTTCCATCATAATTGATTGATTCGAAATTTATTATATCATTTAACAGGGAAGTTTACAAGCCTAAATGCGTGCTGGCCAGGAAGTTGCCATGACAGCCACGTCTTCAGAATGTCAAGTATTGGCAGACACTTGCAAAGTCACAACCAAGGTACTTTTTATAATGTTGATAAATAATGAGTTATATGTTTATCAATGTATTTATTAATTAGAATGAAGCGATTTGGTAACGTTAAATATGTATTATATCTAAGGCAATAAAAATTATATTTCTAAAAAATAACTTATTAAATCGATTTACTACCAAATCATCGTTTTTCTCTATTCTGTAGTATAAACATCAACAGAGAGTATAGGATAACTTACAATTTATTAATTTCAGACCCACAAAATGGATACCTTTTAGGAGACAGTGGATACCCGTGCCGACCATTTCTTATCACACCCTTTTTACAGCCAAGTACGTACACATACACATTTAAATATAAACTTAGTGGTAGCATATTGTTTTAAAAATTCGATCTTTTCATAATTTCTGTTGACATTTTGAGACTGGTGATCAAGAACAAACCGTTCATTTTGTAGGAAACGAGAATGAAGAGCGATTTAACAAAGGCACACATTTCGACACGCAATGTAGTAGAGAGAGTGTTCGGAGTTTGGAAGAGAACCTTTCATATCTTACATGGTGAAGTATGTCATATTTAATACACTTGTTCCAGTTGTATTTCAAAAAGTTCATGTCCTTTATAATTCTCTTATTTAGAAAATTGTCAATGACAATTACATTTGTAATGACATGTACATGTCCTTCTGTTTTACATTACATAATGAACATTCAAACCGCGCGATAAATTTTATTTTTATTTGCCGTGTTGTACGTTCTTAAAGGTTTTGACGCTTACATTTAAAATAAAATTGACACATTCTTTCGATTATAGATACGCATGAAACCACATAGAGTCACACGAATTATTGTAGCCTGCGCTGTTCTGCACAATTTAAGATTACAGTGGGGTGAGCCTCAAGAGGGCAGTGACTCTGACCAGGACCAAACTCCTACAGAGATATTTCAGGGGACTATGGATGGCAAAGGAGTGAGGCAGCACATTGTTCTGACATATTTCTAGGATAAAATATAGTTAGTAAGAACATGTTTTTAGGCAAATACAATCTATTTTTCGAATTTCAAGTTTAACAAATTTTATACTCCACAGTGGCGTAGCTACTATTAGGCCATGTAGGCACGGGCCTACAAGTTAGTCAAGAAAGTAACATTTTCAAAAGTCCCAAAACTACAATAAAACAGGCTACAGTGGAGTTGGTAGTGGGTTCAAGCTGTATAGTCGAATCAAGTGCGTGCGCATGATTTACCATCCTCAATAAAGTATGCATCTAATCAAATTCATATTTTAACATTATTGTTTTGATAATTTTTCTTGAACATACTTTGGAACGCGCATTTTGCTCTTTTTAATCTGAACTTGTTTTTGGCTTCCGGGGGCTAAGCCCCCAGACCCCCTTTTATGTGCCTACAAGTTGAAAAAAGCTGGCTACGCCCCTGCTCCAAATACAATATTTCATTTAAAACATCAAAATTTTAACAAGTTCTGTCCTCAGAACAAAGCACCAAAGCATACATTAAATAGTTTCGTTTATATTAATCAATTTTATATTTCTCTATCAAAACATCAGCCAGCTGTGCAAATTTATTGTAACATTTCATTTGTGTCTCGGAGAGCTGGATCTGCCTCTCATAAAATGTCATCTGTAGATCCTTCAGTGTTCTGTAATATATAACAGAAATTTTGGCGTACATAACATATTTATATAAATGATCAACATTATTTTTTGTCCAATCACATTGTAGTATTTTTCAAATTTCTGCTAAGTCTAACTTTGGTTAATGTGTACTATCTAAATAAAATTTACTTAATCTGCCGTCTAACCTGAGTCTAACAATTTTCAATAATGCATTATATTAGGGAGGAGTTAGAGGTGTGATTTGCACTCTAAATTGTAAAATATCTAGGTTAGCAAAACAATGCCAACGTAAAAAACAATTGGGCGAGGTCAGGTGTTTCTAAATGTGAGGATACAATCAATTAATTTATTACATAGATAATACATGTCATGATGTGGGGCATGCAGAGACAAATGTTTTTTTTTAATATCCTTTTAACTCTAAGAAAAATTCCTGTTATAAATTGCTGACTGTTTTAAACTTCTTTTTTTTCTAGAAAAAGTAACCAAAACATAATTTTCTTTCAATTGATAGGAATGAACTGCATTAACAATCCTTGATATTAAGAATACAATGATTATAAATACATTTTTTGACTGGAAAACTCATGGTAAATGAACCCCCTCCACCTGTAAACCTAGATTGGCACACAAAAAAGCTGTTTTTCAAATGAGCAAATCAATAGGGATTTTAAATGTTAGTGAATAACTTAAAGCTAAATTAAATAATGAATTTGTATAAATTATTAATCTAATGCATTTTCTCACATTTTCCATTTATTTATAAAGGATGTACACATTTCATTAACTCCATTGATTTTACCTAATTGCATCATTTTCCTCGCTGTTTTTTTTTTCAGCATGATAGTCTAACTGTAGATAAAGGTATAAATTCTGTGACATTTCAGTAAAAAATGTGCCTGATTATTTGTTGATAGGGCCATTTATTTAGCTTATCTAAATGTGATATGTTAGAAACTTAACAAGGTGTAGACATCTTGTAGAGCGAAAGGGCGGAGCTATCGGTGATTTAATGAAATGCCTTGTTTTTGGTTGAAAAAATAATGTTGATCATTAAATAGGTTAATGTTTAATAATATGCATTAACAAAAATAATTGGTCGCCTGCCTGCGGCAGGCTTGACCAATTATTTTTGTTAATACATATTATTAAACACTAACCTATACTTAAGTTAAGTATTGTTCTTTTGCGACTAAGTCTGCACGTTCGATATCTTATTTTATCCTGCCAAACCGGTATTCTACCAAATCTTATCAAAACAATTACTGTCATATTCCAACATTTCAAATTTTGTCATTCTATTATGTTACATCATATCATATCCTATCACAAAGCCATATAACGATTTGACAGATTATCTATCATTACATTTTGATCTCTCTAGTTTAAAAAGTTCTTAAAAAAGATCAAAAACATATTTCTTTCAGGCTTACAGATGATGAGAACCGGAGCTGGGTGTGACGGACGTATTTTTTAAATTTTGTGAAATTAATTTTAAATATATTAAAAATATGTTTTAACCTTTTCTGGCGAGTTTTGTTTTTATGCTGCCTCTTTTCATCCGACGTAACTGCAAATAAATGTTACACTTTATTAGATTAATAGAGAATAACATGCTACTGTCTTTTGATATCAATTTTATCAGGCGAGGCTGATATGGGCTAGAAAGGGCGAGGCTTGCCGAGCCCTTTCTGTCCATATCAGGCGAGCCTGATAAAATTGATATCAAAAGACAGTAGCATGTTTTTCTATTTATCATGTAACACATAATAACTGTCAAAATAACAAAATAATCTACTTTTAAATAGCGAATTTCGTTATAAAATGGGGATTTTTGTTCAAAGAAATAATTCTTGAAAACAAATTCCTCCGCCCCTGAAACTGAGAATTTGTAAATGGCGGCCATTTTTTTCTTTCGACTTGGATAAAAGATACAAAAGAATGTAGGCTTAATACGATAAAAATCTTACCTTTAATTTAAACATCGATCCAAAAATCCACTTAGAATCACATGAACTAAACTTTACTGCAATTTTTGTCTTGAATTGTCAATTTCAAAAGTTCACGATAATTTCAATCAAAGAAATCAAATCGGCAATCAAACACAAGCTACTGTACACAACCATGCGTCTTATTTTTTAAACGAAACAATTTCTTCACTTTTTAAATAATAATCCGGCGAAATAAAGTAAACATTTACAAAATTCTGGAAACAAAGTGATCCCTCGGAAGCATTAATCACAACAAAATAACATAAGAATTGCAGACTCGGTTTGATTGAGTCTGTACATGAGGGATAATGAATAAGTGCAACATCCCTCACGCCCCCTAGCACCGGCTTGAGCGGTACTCAATTCTCAACACTTTATAGTGCTGGCATCAATGATCCCGAAGGACCAGAAAATATAACAACACTGAAGTGAAGTACGGGGCAACTTTTTACGGCTGCCACACAGCACTTGACACCTGCTGTTGTGAAGTACAAAATTCTGGAAACAAAGTGATCCCTCGGAAGTTCTCAAAGAAAATCGTCTAGCCTGTTTGTTATGATTACATGTATACTGTAGTGTGACGTGAACATCGATGATGTCATTTGCAATATAAATTATGACGTCACTTCATTTAGTTGGTGCTTAAACTATTCGCTATCTAATTTATTCGTAATTGAAATCGAAATAATAAAATGAATAAATATCGCACCTTGATTCAAGACTTGTAAGGGTATGAGATAACATTGTAGAATTCACATGCTGATGAAAATGAGAATATAAGCAATTGAAAAAAGTCCGTTAAAATGGGCGGGGCTTATTTTTGATATCAGGTTACTGACCTGATATCAAAAATATTTATCAGGCAAGTGTTATCGGGCAGTTACCATAGTAGTTGCATGATAAATAAAATTATTGTGAAATATCGTCATATATATCCCACTTTGAATGTAGGAGAGATAAATTTGATTAACTGACTAGATTGGGATTTTTTCTTCCTTTTTTTACGGTTAACCCGTAATAAAATCACACAAAACTGAAAATTAGGACAAAAGTTATGACGTTCCAGCTTTACTGGTGAAGGAAGACGACAAGTGTTCCTTCATGCATTATTTCACGCACGGGCGACTACTTGAGTATTACAACCGACCTTCCATGAATCTCAAAATTTATAAAATCAAACTAAGATCCACAAGCTTTAGTATGGTAGCAGATAGATGTAATTGTATATGATATACTGTACATCTAAGCTTTATTGAATTTGGTAGATGTGATAATAAAGATTTATAAGGAAAACAAAATTAAAAAATAATCGGCTTGGAGCATTTGTTGCAGACCCCTCTGGATAACTTGCTCTTTGCTGTGTGAAAGTTTCGTCTGCTGTCACCGACATGGATGGCATGTTCATGTTATCTTGAACATCTGCAATATTTCATTTGTAAAAGTCATGCAAAAAGAAACATTTTTGAATATTGAATATTTTTATGAAAAATATAATATCTGAGTATGGGTCATGAAAATTGATTTATATGGGTAAAGAAGACTAAGAAGACTATTCACAACTTAAATGTCATATCTAATAAAATGTATGATACACCTTCCTACAAAAGTACAAATATTACAGAATTTTACAAGAAAAATAAATCATATCTGTCTACAGTAATATTGGAAATTGTCGTAGTTGGGGCTAGTTCTTCCTTTAAAGACGGATATAGCCTTCACTTCAGTGTTGTTATATTTTCTGGTCCTTCGGGATCATTGATGCCAACACTATAAAGTGTTGAGAATTGAGTACCGCTCAAGCCGGTGCTAGGGGGCGTGAGGGATGTTGCACTTATTCATTATCCCTCATGTACAGACTCAATCAAACCGAGTCTGCAATTCTTATGTTATTTTGTTGTGATTAATGCTTCCGAGGGATCACTTTGTTTCCAGAATTTCCATAGCTCACCGAAACAGGTCAACGGGTGAGTTTATTTGTGAATAGAGTTAGGTAAGGCAGGAATGTGTTAAATCGTTGGTGCACACGTTTACTGTGTTTAATAATTGAATAATATCTGTAAAAACTATGTGTTTATTTAATTCTTATAGCATATACAAGTTCAAAAATGTTGAAAATGAAATAAATTAATTACTTTACTGTATTACACATTTGTAAAAACCGCCCACTAAGATAAAGTGTTCTATTCTGTGAATAGTGTGTAAACCGGTAAAATTTTAAACCAGTACTGTATGCATGTGTTAACATATTGGAATGTAATATTAATTATTTATTTATCATTTAGTGACTTGAATAAAATGAACGTTATTGAGGATAATAAGTGCATAATTTAGGAAATGGATAGTGAAATTTATTTCGGAGCTTATTAAATTATGAAAAGGAAATCAGAAGATCCAGACACCTTGTGTTAACGTCTCAAGCGGGCACAAGCTTAGAAGGCCACTGCTAAGAAGATTGTCATCAACAATGTCATAAGTTGAATCATTAAAGTCTGAAAAAAACAATAACACACATTTCATAAGATGGAAACGCTATACATGCATATGACTTACTTTGGAGTGTTTTAATATAATTTATAGACCTTTAGGTCAGGACAATGAAATTGGAAATACAACATGTAACGAATAGTCAGTAGATTTACTGTAAATAAATTAGACCTGACAGTGTACGTACTTATTGTCAAAATATGTCAGTCAGGATTGATGAAGTAATTCAGGTATGTACTCTTTGATATTTACTGTAATACTAAAAGTTTTTTTATAATTATTTTACACATATTCGATTAGATATTTACCTTGGTTTGTGATGACGGTGTCGGCATCAGAACATACACCATGGAATGATGCTGAGGTCTGGAACAGGCTTGCCACAGACTGAGATTGCTGCGACATCTCAGGTCTTGCCGGTCCACCTCCCGTTTTCCTCATACTGCACTTCTCTGCAGAAACTTCACTCTTAGCGTTCTTAACCTGAACAAAACATATTTTTCATATGTGACGTGAAATACATATTGTTTGTATATCTATTACCTATAATCTATAATATAAATAGGTAGATCTCTACATATCATTGTCACCATATTGAATGATTTAGACAAATAAATCAACAAGATAGCTTTTAAAACCTTTGAATATTTTAAAACAAATTGATTAAAAAATACATCACAACCGGTTGCTTATATGTGATAAACGGAAAACTTGAAAACAAACCATATTCCTCCACTTTTCTTTAACTTGTTTGCTCGTTCGGGGGCCGTTCCCGCAAGCATTCACCTCCTCCGTAAGCCTCTCCCAGACCTTAGACACCTTTTGGGAAGCGCCAGGCCCTCCCTGAGCATGACTCGCTTTCAACGAATGTAAATTGATCTTCATAAATTCTGTTATCACATCCGTTTCACGGAGATTGAACATTCTTGCTCTATTTACTTTTGTGGTGGACGCCATTTTGTTTGTAAATATTACCGTCTGACATTTGTTCGGGAAAATTACGTCACGTCGCGGTGCATCATAGGTAATATTACCACGGTTAAACTTTCGGTTTTGCGTGGTTAGGTAACTGCGTGGTTAATTTGTTTATACAATTCGAAAAACCGTGTGGTAACCTAACCACGATATATACCACGGTAATTAACTTACCGCGGTTATATTTAACCATCGTTTTTATACAATTGGCTGCAGGGTCAAGTGTTGATGGCAGCTGTACAAAGTTTGTCCGTATTATTCGTGTTTATATTTTTCTGTTCATTCGGATATTGATTCGATACTATTGAGTGTTGGATAGATTGAGTCCGCTCAGTTGGTGCTCCCGGGGAGCGGAAGGATGTTGCACTGATTACTAATGTAAGACTCAATCAAACCGATTCTGCAATTTTCGCGTAATTTTGGTTGTGATTTATGGCTTCCGAGGTATCACTTTGTTTCGAAATTCTTTAATCCTTTTCGGTTTCAGCAGGATAAATGTTAAACCAAGGGAGCGTCTTAAAACTAATAAAATTATTCAAAATGACCATAAAATCATTCTTTTGCTTGTAATATTTATTTTCCTAGATCTGTTACTACATATACTGGTGACTGACTTCATGTGACGAAAATCACTCCATCGTATCGATGTACTAATTGGAGCTATTCTCGTGTCGGGGAAAATTATGTAGACATTAAATCTAACTATTGTAATGAATGCATAACAAAAATGTTAATTTTCATGAATTTTATTTTCCTTTTGATCTTCTAAATGTTGCCTAACTTCTCATTTTAACAATTACC
>NW_026861301.1:0-25320 GCF_026571515.1 Ruditapes philippinarum
AACACGCCAAACGTAAACACCTCATTACTCTAGCAAATCATGAAATATTAAGTAGAATGTATGATTTTCCATCATGTTTTGAAAACAGGCCTGTATGCTCAATGAAATAGTTTCTGATATCGAATCTGAGTGAAACCCTAGACACTAATTTATGTAAATACAAAACAAAGCCAAGTACATGTGACATAAAGGTGTTATTTTAGAGAAAAAAAAAGAAAAATCCAAAAACAAGCGTTGTTTACACTCTTTAAAGCCTTAATCAATTATTTCTGATTTTTCTCATGTCTTCGTAATATGTGTGTTAAAGGGACTCCACTGAGGTTTTTTGACATGATGGGACTGAAAATATTTTTCTTGATAAATGTACCATTTAATCTAGGTTAAGACCACTAATCTTTGTGCAAAATTTCAGATCATTTGCGCACAGAATTATTATTCAAATTTTAAAAAAATGGCTCAAAATGAAAAGCGTTTAAACGCTTTTCACTCAAACCAGGCTAAGAAAAGCATAAAATATACGATTTTCAATTTATTTCAAAGTATATTTCTTAACTATTTTTGCATGTATTTCTGTTTAAAGTGCCCCAGCTCATTTATGTAAGAAATTCAAATGTTATATATGTTTTTAGGCTTGTAAACCTCAGAGGAGTCCCTTTAATTTATTAGGATATATAACATTTTTACCTGAATCATTTGTGACCATGATATCACATATTATTTACTGGAATTCTATTTTGAAGTGTATTTATATGTTATCTACATTATCATATGTGAAAATATATGTACTTGGCAGCAGAAAACGTAATCTGCCGTCACTATTCACTAGATCATGTTTTGATATGGAAGATAGCTTTATACTTGTACACAAATAACCTTGACTTAATATTCATTGTTATTGTAACCTGGTATGTGAACTTGATGTTTTGATTGTAAAAATCTGTAAATGTTAACCTATATCTTTACAAGTGATGAGTGTAGGTATACATATATTACGTCATTGGCCCTCTCAAGGTTAACCAGTCGCCTAGCAAAACGTTATTCCTAACATCAGCACCACAGAATTAAAATGTAACGTTGCTTTATACTTGTGTCATTATCACCACCGGCGTGAAAGACTAACATCTTTGGCCGTTATTTTATATTTGGAAAGACTACAACGTTGAAGCTGTTTACAACGAGTTGTTTTCTAAGATGCAACAATATATTAAGTAGCTTTGGACATGCGGCGAGATAAAGTCTGCCAGGATTTTTGGAAACGTCAGGAGATAACTTTTAAAACGGTTAATAGTTATTCCATTCACGAAATTGAGAAAACATTGTAATAACAATATAACATGACGCAGACTGGGCAATTGTCTTGCCATAACGGAAACGTGCAGTCTAGCCGTTAATGATCTGAATGCAATTTGAGATAAGTTCAGCTGCAATTTTATACACAAAAATGAATATATGAATGCCACAGTTTTTATTTGAATTCAAGGGAACCTAAAATAAAAAAGAAAAAAAAAGAGACTATTCTTTTTAGTTTTCAAGTTCTTCATTTGCTTTTTAATTTACGCATGCATTTAAATTTGAAATACCATTTACTTGTTTTTCAATATATATTTTATATATTCTATTTCCTTAGTTCTGTCCATAGGCTATATAATTGAAAACAGAAAAAGTATCATGCTTTCAAATCATTAGCCCGGAGATAAATTATCATTAATGCCTTGTTGTTAACATCATAACCGTCAAAGTTTATAAGTCGAGATCTAATTCCTTTCAGTTATATATTTTTGTTATGAGATATGAAATGACTGCAGAGACTATCATAAGTTCTTACCTGTATGAGGTATAATAAATATACATTGTATATTTGCGCTATTTGTAGTTGATGCATATTTTAGGATCAAGATCAATATTTGGATCAACTGTAAAATGTATATATCTTGCAAAAAATAATAATAAATTTATTCTAAAATTTCATAAACATGCTATTTCAATTCCAGTTTTATCATGTTAATATTATTAATAAATATTTAGTCTATAAAGATAAAGAATGGGGGATATTTCAGTTTTTAGATTTGATTCTGATCCTGATTTTGATCCTTAAATCTTTATGAACACGGGGCCCGAGGTATTCTGTCTCCATATTGTAATGAAAGGATCACTTAAAAAATCCGGCTTAACTATAGGGCCAGCAAAAACTCACATTTTATCGTTGGTAGAATTAGTGAACATGTCAGTTAAATCATTGGATTAACTGTTCACTCGTCTTGTAATGGAGGAGTGGTCGTAATTCCTCTTATGTACAAGTGTAACTTGTGGCATGTTTATATTTACAATTAAAATACTCCTTGATCAGCAGTTTCGGGTAATTCGAGATTTATTAATGCCTTACTGGAATGCCATGATTGTATCACATTCAACAACACCTGTCAATTTTAGGTAATATCCCACGATTATTATCGTAGAGTAGTTATCATTTTGGAAAGACGCAATTGAAAATTATCCTGTTCGCTTTTATTTACAAAAAAAAACAACAACAACAAACAGTTATTTGTGTAATAAAGGCATGACCTTCACAATGTATGTAATCGCTTTCTTAACATAAGGTGCGCCAGTAAAGCACTTATTGCTTGCTTAACTCTGCAAATGATTGACATTTCGAAGTCATTCAAGTGTGTTGCAAGCTTTGATGACGTAATGTTGTGATTATTAGAATTACAAGATTCCTTACATCTACGAAATATTCAACAATTGAGCCTGCTGATTTGGCTATTGGCAGACATATTTCCTGATGAGCAGCACTTCATAGCGCAATTTTCTGTTTTTTTCGTCGCAACTTTTCTTAATTGTCTGAAAATCTTTCGAGTAAGAAATCAAAACATTGTCAGGAAATCCCTGTGAAACCTACAAGATGTTCAGTCAAATAAATTGATACTTCTCTGACGACATAATGATAGAAAAATACTGACAAAGGTATTGCTTTGCAAATAAATAAAATATTTGTAGATATGAAGTAATCTTCATGAGCTTTTTTATGTATATGTTACTTTTTTACAGTAGCAGCAGTAACAGCAGTAAGAACAACAGCAGCTCCGTATAATATTCATTTTACGAATTTTGTCCATCATAATGTACATGTATTTAAAAAATATGCACATGTAGTCATAAGTCATTTCATCTTAAATCATAATTCATTTTTTACAAAATTATAAAGAAATGATTTATTCGGGTGTCAGTCACATTTTCACATCTGAATTTAACTGAACATGAGAATCGAATATTTCTGAAAAAAATGTTGGACGACATTTGTAAGATAAAAAAAAATCATATTTTCCTCCTATTTGAATAATGCACACTTTTAAACTAGATCTAGGTTACAAACAATTAAGACGGAACGTCTGAAATATATGACACTCAGTAGTAACCATTAATATTTTCAATGATACAGCTTTTAATGAGAGTTACATTGACAGAAAAATGAAAACGACAACAAACGGCATTAATTCTGGGGAGATATTGTATGAAACACAATGACGACTTTTTTAATAAGTGCTTTTAAGTAGTACATGCACTTTAAAATCGATTTACCTTCGCCTTTACCAAGCAAACAATATAATAAAAATTTCAAGGGCCCTTTGTAAGTCTTCATTAAACAAAAGCTGAATAAAAGATTGAGCATTCTACAAGGGTACACCAAACAAATAATAATAATAATAATAATAATAATAATAATAATAATAATAATAATAATTATAATAATAATGATAATAATAATAATAATAATAATGATAATAAAATTAATAATAATAAATAATAATAATAATAATAATAATAATAAAATTAATAATAATGATAATAATAATAATAATAATAATAATAATTAGTTGTGAGATACAACCATCCTGTTAGATTGTTATAATAATAATAATAAATGAAGCTTCGTAAGAGCATTATAGTCATAACATGCTTTCAATGTTGGCTCACAGAAGTACAATTAATTATGTCCTCATGAGTGATTAAATCAAACTACTATGTTTTTCTTCTTTGTGTAAAGCGTAAATATTATAATATTATGAAAAAATATGTTATCAATATTCATTGATGTTCCATTGACACGTGAGATGTTTTAATGTTTTGCTTTATTCTTTTGCTAGTACTTTTATTTTTCACTCAGAAAAATAAGTTTCGTATGCCTTTATTGATGTGAATAAATTAAATTTGCATGTTTACAAGGGATGGGTTTGGCTTCCTTTATTCTATATGTCGTAATTGGTATTAGAGAAATTATGTTACATACAATTTTCAATCCATGTAATGAAAAATTCAATATAAACATAATTCTATAACCATAAGTATCCTAGAAATTATGCAAAACAATTGTCATTGATACTCAAATGATACTTGAGATATTTTAATCTGTTGCTGGTGCAGTAGCATTTATCCTTGAAATAGTTCTTCCTCTAAATGTCATCAATCAAAAGTTTACAATTTCCTAATATTGATACATTGTAGTATGTTTTCATCGGCAGAGACCGTCTAAAGTTGTAGTTCAATTAACTTCCGCCCAACGCACTAAAGTTTTCAACCAGAGAAGTCATATTTCCCCGATCATTGAAGATCGTCTTGCACAAAATGCTTATTGTACTCATGACATTTTTAGTTCCTTAATTCGATTTAATCTTTATCTCGTTGGATAGTCTGGACTTTTGTCTTAATTCCTGAATTTTCCTACTGATTCTAATGTGCACTTTTGTCGGCATCTCGAACGCGATTGTTCGCATTGAATACAGTGATGTCTTTCTGTAACGGTATCTGAATGGAAATCTTAAGATTACTGTGTATGTTAAAAGTTATTCATAAAGGTTTAACTTTTTATGAAGTTATCTGATGGAAATATTGTGGTATGTGATGTTTGCACATGTCAGTAATTTGGTATATGTTATTGTTGCTGGGGTTTATCTAAGACATATGTTAGTTCCTTTTAAATGTCATTCTCATTGTACACTATATCATGAAGAGTTTTTCATTGGAAAATGGGACAAATCCTTACAATTTTTAATCTATTTAATGATTCAAGTAAAGAACAATTCAATAAAAATGTAATACTGTAACCATTTGCGTCTTTAATTAATTCAATTGTAAACAATTTGAATCTAAATTTACAATTATATTTAGTGCTTTACTATCTTTACGCCAGTGTCGTTTACTACCGAGAACAAAAACTTGTGTTGCATGGAGTCGGTGAAGTCAAAGACTAACATGACTGTCGCTATTTTTTCAAAGACTGCAACGTAAAAGCTGGTTACCATGGTTACAGACGTTATCTTTATTACATGCATTAGATAATGCATGCCGATGCAGCAATATGATTGAAATCACTATGAACGTTAACATGCAAAACAAAGGTCTGCCAAAGATGTTTGGAAGCGTCAGGAGATTGCATATAAAAGAGTAAATAGTAATTGAATTCACGAAAGTGTGAATAATTAACAATATATGGCGCAGATTGGACGACTGTTAAGCGATTACGGAAATGTGAAGTTTAGCTGTTAACAACAGGAATGCAATAACTGGTGAATTCAGCTGCTTTTTTTATTTAATAAATGAATACATGAATATGTGAATGCCACAGTCATGGTAGGAATTCTAGGAAATCTGAAATAAAAAGAAATCAAATAAATGTGATTTAAAAAAAGTTTTTGATTTCTTCTTATGCTTTGTATATATTATTAATTATTTACTTGTATTTTGATATATTTGAGAGTGATTTCAGTCCATAGGCTATATAATTAAATACAAGTCTTTTATAAGTCGAGATTTAATGCCTTTTAAAAATCTGTTCCTCCTGCCTGGAAATGAAATGTTTGCATAGGTTCTTATTTAGATAATGATGTACATGTAAATTGTATATATTAAGTTGGTAATTGTGGACCGAAAACAAATACAGAATGCAATAAAAAATAAATTGATTGATCAATATAAAAGGAAGCCGTTTGCGGGCAGTATGCGATTTTGCAATGTGTATTAAAAAATAAAAACATTCCATTTATTTATCACATGATTGTGGTTACATACTAAGGTTAAAAAATACTGATTGTATTCAATGATTTTGTTTGATTTACTTTAATATATTTATTATTACTTTGATTTTCAAAAGAACTCTGGGTTTGTTATTTTTCTATTTGTCGCTATCATCTCTATTAAAGCTCTGTTCTACGCTTATTCAGTGAGTTTAACCTTTTTCTAATGCTTTTAGAGTGACTGTTGACCGAATTTTTGAAAATAAATCCCGTCAAAGAGAAGTCATTGTCCTTTCGGCAAGAAATTTTACACTCATTGCTTAGGAGTGGATAGTTTCAGGAACGGATGAGAGAGTTTGGCTATAAATTAAGCTTATATCTAACTAAAATAGATGCTGTATACACTAAATCTCGTTATTTATAGCTACATATTTATCCCACTTTACCTTATAATAACCGAAAGTATTCTATCCGAACCTGGTAGTGACATGATCATTAGAAATTCAACCAGCATTATTGTAAAATTAGCAAAAAACTGTAACATTTTTTTTGCCGAAAGTAGAATTAGTATATATATCAGTTCAATAATTATATAATTATATTTAAACTTGTCGTCTTCAATTGAACGAGTTGCTATAAACCTTCTTTGTCCAAGTGTAACTTTTTATTTTTGGAAGGAAATTTTTTCAAAAAAAAATTTCCTTTCTATATTATCGGTCTGCCTATATCAAAAAGAACGAACAACACCTAATTGCATTCTGTTTAAGCTCAATAGAAAATAAGTAGTTAATGCGACCAAGAAAGTAGTGCAGCAGAACTATATGTATACTTTCAAACGTGGATGACTTTAAGAAAAAGCTGATGTTCAAAAAAACTTGAAATGATGATATTCAATGTTAGCTAACATCAATGGAACATAATCTTAAACGTGTACGAAAAAAAAACATCAGTATTATTACGCATTAGGCCAAAGAAAAGTTTGTGTCCATGTACCTATGTACAATAAATTGAATATAAATAAAGTGTAGCAGAGATGCTGAAAAATTCACATGTAAGTCAACCGAAGGGAAATGAAAGTATTTATTGTATATATTTAGCAATTTATTGAATAGCATTTTATGCCACCGCTGATTTTTTTTTACGTCAATAACTCAAGAGGAAACAATGGATACAATATGTGGCCTTAAAAAAGCGTACTATTTTTCGCAAAAAAATGGTTCGCAAACTTTCATAGAATCAAAGCGTTTGAAACAAAAATATTATTATATAAATAATAAAAAAACAAGGTAACACTACAAGTCTTTCAAAGGTATTCTGGAATTAACGGATGCAATTTGGTAAAACTTGGTTTTTGACTAGTAGGGCACACCCGCCATTGTTCGGACCATCGACAGAATAACGTTCGTGTTTTTCAGATTTCTCCATCCAAGACATAGATTTGCTGATGAATAACATCGCAAAGGTTTGTGGAAATGCTTTTATTTCTTTGTTCAAAATCGTTTTTGTGTTTGCAGATGTTAATTTGTTAGACAAACGAAATTAGGTCAAGGATTGTTTACATTATTGAATTTACAGGTAAACTCGGCCCTATACCAACTCGGGACAGGTCAACTCGGTCCTCTATTAAAAACCATATAGCCTATTAGGATATAGATTGTTTAGATTGTTTTAGTTAATAAAATATTGTTTGAAATTATCTTTAAGATAAATAATTATCTTTAGAAGAGATATCAACACAATATATGTTAAATATTAATCAATAAATAGAGTTTTTAGATTGAATTTTTGTGACAATGAATTTTATTGTATTTAATACTGTTTGTTTTTTAATATGGCAAATGCTTGTTTAACGATATTTTTTACAAAAAAAATCTGGAGTAGCATAAAATGCGTTTAAATTGTAAATTCTTTCTTTCTCTACAATTTCACATACTTTTCAATATCCTTGAGTAGATGTCTGTTAGTGTGAAAATGTTAAAACCATGACAGTTATGATGAAAACATATCAAAAGTAAGAAAAGTAATCATTATCAGTAATTATGTAATTATGGGCCGAGTTGACCCGTGCTGAGTTGGAATAGGGCCGAGCTGTCTCGAGGGCCAAATACGTTTAAGGGCCGATCTGACCCCTGATTCGAATTTACAGTGTTGACTGTTTGTGAAGGATTTTGCTTTTTCATTTCTATTGTATATAGACTATCTATTAAGATAGAAATAAGTTTATAATATGTTATATTCAACTGTTGTGTACAATTGATATTCGATAACTGTATAAAAATTTATCATGGCCCTCTTGATTTTTATTTGGCGAGGTCCGAGGACAGGCAGCCTTTCGCACAGACTGCAATTTGCATTTGGTATAGTAATTTTTTAGTGTTTGATGATCAGAAGATTTTTTTCCTTCTGAAAATCATGGACTTGAATAATTCAAATCTGTGTGAAAAGCGCAAAGAGAAAGAGACTGAAAATTAATTTATTATTTCTATGGACAATATTGATGTAATAAATTTGTAATAAAACATGTGGGTCAATTTCCAGCAGTAATTGAATCATGACAAAGTATTTTTAATAATTTTATTTAACTTGTGGCTACTTGAAAATTTCATGCTGGATGTTTGCTTACCATTACATTTTGCATAAGAGCTCTATGATTGACATTAAAGTCCACGGGCCAATTCATTTTCTGATATATCTATAATCTTTCCGATATCTTGTTATAATATAAATGACTGAACATCATTGTAGAATTATAAGGAAAAAATATATATCAGTGATTTTTTTTACCTTTGCATCCTGAGTCCAGAACTCAATGAATTTGCTATGGATGCAAAGTTTCAAATAATGTGCATCTTTTTGGATGCATACTTTTTCTAAGTAGGGAGTCCTGTCTGACAGAAATTTGGTATTAAAATTAATACCAAATAGTGTTCAACTTATGTCAATCATATTCTAGGTCCAGCTAAGATATAATAATGTGCTATACTATAGGTAAGCTTAAAAATATTAAGGAAAATGAAGTTTTGATTAATAACAAACTAAATTAATGGAAATAAACATATTAAATTTATTTGACAGTTTTGAATAATTTCAGTATCAGAAGCATTGTAATTAATATAGAAATCAAATTCATTTTTTTCTCCATCCATTGTTAATATACCTGTCATAATCACTTAAGCAGTATTAAGATTTGTAACTTGGATTTGTCGGCTAAATTATGGGACTCATAGATTTATAGCCCAGCGAGTACTAAGGACCCACACTGATGAGTTTGTAAAAAAAATCACTGTATATATGTTCATTCTTTGTAAAAAATGTTAGAAGACTTGCAAGTTACCGACTTTATTATTGCATTTATTTATTATTGAAAAAATGCTGAAACAGCTAGTCTCAACAGTGTTTATAGGCTAGAATTTTCAGTTTGCATTAGGGCCAAAATTATTAAATATATTGTTAGTCATGATGGCTTTCCCATTGCTGTCATCAAACTTTAACCTTGTTCATAACTTTTTCAGATCTTGGTGTATTGTCTTCATACTTGGCCACAACAACCCTTCAAATAGACCAGACTAAACTAAATAAAACTTGACCACCATATTAACATTCAAGGTAAATGTCTAAATTTTCTTGATTTTTGCTATTAGTGGCTATAATTTGTTATTTTTGAATGGATTGTCTTCAAACTTGAACAACAATGATGTCAATCTTTTCAGGATAGGACCTGACTCACTCATAAATGTCCTTGAAGCTTTTGTGATCAGAAGTTGTACAGAATAATACAAACCCAGAGCAATTTCATTCACTTGGTTTTTTTGCAACTTCTGAGAAAATGGATTTTAAAAGATAGTTGTTTTCTTGAAAATTTCAGGACAGTATAGTAGATAGTAAAGACATTTAATACATACTGTATATACACTATAATTACTATAGTATACTATAAAAATCTTTATGCTTGGACAATTTTGAACAAATTGTTTCTTAAACAGTGTAAGAAATTAGGATTTGAATTGACTAGGCTGGTCAGACTACTATATTGGAATATTCACTTGTCCAAAAGACATTTCACTAGCACGATTCATTTGTTCAAAACAGTTGTTTATATTGCCTCTGAAAATACAGTAGGCCTGGTCGGGCTTGTTACTGTGAAAAGTTGATAGCCCGAGGAGAAATTTAGTAGTCGGACTCTCAGACTACTGCTAATTTCGAACACTGCTTAATTATTGATTTGATATTAACTAACATAATTATTGGGATAACTATATGTATATCTAATAATAATTATATTTTATGTTTCAGAAGTTCGGCCTACATGTCAGATTTATGAATGTGAACAGCAGGATATCGATTTTAAGGATGCTTTAGGGTCAATGACAATGAAATCACGAGAGATAAAGGCTAAAATGTGAGACTGTCAATCTGACTAACCTTGAAGTGAACAAATGGAAAAAATGTCTCTTTCAATAGCATGGGCTTTTAAGGAAGAGGTACATGATTATTTAGAAGTATTTGTATATGATATTTCTTAATTATTATATTCTAATAGCTTTTTTTTTCTTGACTTGTTTAAAGGCTGACACAGGACAGTTTATTTTAATTCAGTGAGCTTCGGTCACTGGATAGACTATTGTCACAAAAAGCCAAATTTATAAAAAAGAATTACAGTGTATTTAAATATCTTATACAAGAAATTAGGAAACAAAATTAATTGCAAGAACAATTGTGACATGTAACATGTATTTAGGATTTCAGCTTTCTTTTCCTTTTTACCTCAGGACAATTCACATTAAAATATTGAATATTCACAGTAAGTAATGTTAGCACTCCGACATATCTGACATATATGATCATCTTATCATCACTTAGCTGTCTATAGCTTATCAGAATCACTCACATTTATGAATTTAAATAATTTTGAAAAAATTGCTGCTTAGCAAATAGATAAAATACTTGGGGTGTCTGTGACTGATTGGTTTAGTTTTCTTCATTTTAAACCTTTAAGCCTTTCACTGCTGTAAGTTTGTTCTCGGCAAGGGTTTACAAGTGGAATTTTAATTTTGCAATTAACTTTTTTCTAACAAATATTTCAGGAAACAGAGGCGCTTATATGATAGAACAGTAAAAGCAGGAGTGATAAGGAAAGATACATGTAGAATAAGATGTGTCTTCATGTCTGAAACACTAAAGAAATAGAAATATTGTGGTTTTATAAAACTTTAAAAAGAAATTGGAATATCAGGAGACTGCCTGCCCTTTTGCAATGTTGGATAATGAGTTCTTAGATGTGATGTCGAAAGTCTCATGAATATAGTACCATGACTTAATCTAATTAGAAAAAGAAATGACATTGAGGAGAGAAAACTAGTCACCAGTCTTTCACCAAGAACTAGAGATAACTTTCCAATATTTGAAAATATCATAATATGTATAGAACTTTATTGAGCCACCAGTTTTTCACCAGGAAAATAAGATCACTTAAATATTTTAGCTCACCTGTCACAAAGTGACAGGGTGAGCTTTTTCGATCGCTTTTCGTCTGGCGTCCACTTTAAATGACATCTCCTCATAAACCACTAAGCCAATTTCATCCAAACTTCACAGGAATGTTTTCTTTGGTGGTCACCTCTAAATATTGTTCATAGAACATGGTTGCCATGGCAACCAAAAGGAAAAAAGCTTAAAGTATCTTCTTTTTAAAGAACCTAAAGAGCTAGAGCTTAGACAAAGTATCTTCTTTTAAAGGTATGAAAACATCTTCTAGTGAGTGTCTACCAAGTTTGTTCAAATAAAAGCCCTGGGGGTCAAAAATTGGCCCCGCCCCAGGGCGTCATTGTTTTCCCCTATATGCATATAGTAAAAACTTAAAAATCTTCTTTTAAAGAACCAAAATAGCTAGAGTTTAGATATCAAGCATGAAACATCTTCTTGTAAGTGTCTACAAAGTTTGTTCAAATAAAAGCCCCCTGGGGTCAAAATTGGCCCCTCCCCGGGGGTCATTGATTTTCCTTATATGTGTATAGCAAAAACTTAAAAAACCTTCTTTGAAAAAACCTAAATAGCTAGAGTTTAGATATTAAGCATGAAACATCTTCTGGTAAGTGTGTACAAGGCCCCACCCCAGGGGTTTCATTATTTTTAACTATTTGTGTATAGTAAAAAACTTAAAAAATCTTCTTTTAAAAAACCCAATGAGCTAGAGCCTAGATGTTTAGCATGAAACATCTTATGGTGTCGACCAAATTTGTTCAAATTTAAGCCCTTGTATAAAAATTGGCCATGCCGGGGTGGGGGGTGGTGCAGAGGTCTTTGTTTTACATTATATGTGTGTAGTAAAAACTTAACATCATGAAACATCTTCTAACGGGTGTCTTACAAGTTTGGTCAAATAAAAGCCCTGGGTTTTAAACTGGCCCCGCTCCAGGGGCCTATATACACATGGCCCTCTTGTTCAAACAATCTTGTTGAAATATGTATGAACAAATCTTTATCAACTTCAAGCTTTTATTGAAGGAATTTGAAATAACTTGGCAGAAATGATTGTTATAATAAGACAATGAGACATGTCAACAACCAGACCCCTACCTCCAGGGTCAAGGTCGCACTTGCTCATTCAAGGTCAACTTGTCTTTTTTAGAGTATATCTCGTGTCTGGTCTTCCCTATCTCTAAAGGGATTTTGTAAATTCTTGCCACAATTGCTCACAATAATGAGAAGATGTGTCATGCTCAACAACAGGTCACCTGCCTCCAAGGTCAAGGTCACACTTGGAGGTCAAATATTAGCATAGCCTGTTACAGGGTATATTTCGTGTCCGGTCCATAACTTTGTCATTTATTGAAGGAATTTGAAATAACTTGGCACAAATGTTTGTTATAATAAGACGATGATGTGCAACAACCAGACCCTTACCTTCAGGGTCAAGGTCACACTTGCTCATTCAAGGTCAACATTGTCCATTTGAGGGTATATCTCGTGTCCAGTCTTTACCTTTCTTATCTTTGAAAGGATTTTGTAAATACTTGCCGCAATTGTTCACAACAATGCGAAGATGTGTTATGCGCAACAATCGGTCACCAACCTAGAAGGTCAAGGTCCACACTTGGAGGTCTAAGATTAACATAGCCTGTTATAGGGTTTTTTTTTGTCCGGTCCATAACTTTTTTGTATATCAAAGGATTTTGAAAACACTTGGCAGAAATATTCACTATAATAAGACAATGTGTCAAGCGCAACACCTGCATCCCTACCTCCAAGGTCAGGGTCACATTTCGAGGTAAAAAATTAACATAGTCTTTTAAAGGGTATATATTGTGTCCAATGTAGAACTTCTTCATAGTTCAAAGGGATTTTTGAAATAACTTGGCACAAATAGTCACAATAATAAGACGATATGTCAATTACAACACCTGCACCCCTGCCTCCAAGGTCAAGGTCACACTTAGAGGTATAAAGGTAACAAAGTCTGTTATATGGTATATTTTATGCCCCATCCATAACTTCTTCATAAATGAAGGGATTTGGAAAATACTTGGCACAAATAGTCACAATGATAAGATGATATGTCATGCACAACACCTGCACCCCTACCTCCAAGGTCAAGGTCACACTTAGAGGTCAAAGCAGGGATTTTTTCCAGGATTTTGGGAACATAACCCATACCCATGCAACTGGGAATTTCAGCGATATTTTGTTAAAATTGGGAAAAAATGTATGACTGAAAGTTTGCAGTGATTAAATTGTATGCAAGCAATCACTGCCTAGGATGGCTTCTTCAAACATTTAAACACTATTACAGTAAAGAAGCCCTTATTTTCAAAGATTTTTAGAATTCTTTATTCAATATTTATATTTTTTGTAACTTTCAATTGGGAATATTTTTCCTTTGGATTGGGAAAATAATATACTATTTTCAATTGGGAATATGTCCCAATAACGGCTATAAAATAAGCCAAAAAATCCCTGCAAAGCTTAACATGATATATTTTGAAATTCAGTATTTCATTTTATTTCTTTAATAAATTTATTGTTGCATTTGCAGATCCAGCATTGATCATAATTTTGGACTGAAAATCCTTAGATCCCTGCCTCAATCTTTTGAAATAGCACAATTTTTTGCTTCATATAAACTTCCCTGAGGCGGGGGACGTTGGTATCTCTGTTACAAATTCTTGTTTATTTTACCAACAAGTGTTCACTTTCAAACTTTTGATCATTGTATTTTTTGTACTACCTTTTGTATAATGTTGTATTTTATTTATGTTCTTATTCTAAGATTAGCATGGCCAACTCATGAAAGTCCAAATGATGGTCAACTTTATGGTTTTTTTTTGTTGTTTTTTTTAAACATTATTTACTTTATTTTTACAGTGTTCCTCTGAATCATACATTCTGTTTAGTTAAACATGCACTTCTTGTTACTTATTTTCCCATACTTCATATTACATTGATCACGGTTTGATGTGATGGCTCATAAAATTATAACAATATCATTTCTTTGTACTTTACCTAGTAAAATATGAAAACAGAAATGCTCTTGTAAGCTAACCAATAAGATTTGTACACCTTTTAAGGATTCAATTTATAACTGGTATATTCAACAATATATCAAAACACAGGTCAAGTATGATTTCAGTTACATTCCACAAAATTTATACAACATTATGCATTCCTTACCAAAATCATATGCAAAAAAATTGATTTATAACTGATAATATTTGAATGCTTTTGAAATCTATAAAGATTTTTCATATAACTCTGGACAAAATTAAACAGTCTTTAGTGAGTTGGAGTGTAGTATGAAAAATCAGGTGTCTGTTGCAAAGATCAAGGTCACTACTTTGGATCAAAAGTCAAATAATAACTTAAAACATGAGAGTATATTTCTATATACATGGCTGGATTTTCATAACATTTATCACAAATGCTCACTTATGTATACATCTTTCTCCCCAATCTGAAGCTTTAAGGTTCAGTTCTGAATAATGGCAACAGACTTGATATATGCTGCCAGTGGGCTTGTCTAATTATGTACATATTTTGATTACCCACTCAATATAAGCATTGTTCTTAACGCAGGCATTCAAGTCCTATGGGCACATTTCTACTTTTGACTATATTTTGTTGTATAATGTCAGTCTTGTATGTAAAAAAATCCTTAAAACAGCACCTCCTATATTACTGGCCGTTTGCATTAAAGCTTCTTTCATTCAGAATTGTTATAACTTGTATCACCTCAATATGTACCAATAATTTAAAGGGACTCACTCCATTGAGGTTTAAAAGCCTAAAACATAACATTTTGAATTTCTACAGAAATGAGCCGGGGCACTTGATACAGAAATATATGCACAGATAGTGAAGAAATATACTTTGAAATGAATTGAAAATCAATTTTTTTATGCTTTTCTCAGCCTGATCTGCGTGATATGTGTTTAAACGCTTTCATTTTGGGTAATTTTTTTTACAATTTGAATAATTATTTCTTGAAAAAACGAAGTGCGCAAATGATCTGAAATTTTTCTCAAAGATTAGTGGTCAAAACATACATCAAGTGGTACATTAATCTAGAAAAATAAATTTCAGTCTCATCATGTCAAAAAACCTCAGTGGAGTTCCTTTTACACATTTTATCTGACAAACTAAATTTCATTATCTCCATATATTTAATCATTTATTTTTTATATTACATATATTTTTACTTTTATGCAAGTTTTGACAATAAAAGTTTATTTTAAATCATTGTTCTTTGTTTTGCTATGACTTTAACAGCATGTACATCAATTTCATACTAAAACACAAGTAGCTATGTTTGAACTTACAAATGTAAGCACATGATGAGCTTTTCTTGTCCTTGAGTTTAAAATAAAAAGTCTCTTCATTAACTATGATTAAATAATGCTTATGGCATGGTCTTGAATTCCTATGAAGTAGTCATATAAGTCATGGCCGATTTAGGTCAAACTGAGTGGTTCTTTGTGTGCATAATGCAGTAGTATTATCTATTAATTAATTCACTTATTACTATATTAGTAACAGAATTGCCTATGATTTCAACTGATTATGAGTGTCACAACTTATGGGTTTGGGGCCCTGGGCAAAGAACTAGTTATCAGCCCACTGAACATGAGTAGTGCAAAAACGGAAACAATGACGTCACATTTTACGTCATCAAATCAGCTAGCTGTAGATTGAAGCTTGCACATATTCCTTTGTTTTTAATTCACACGCATTAGGTATTTCTATGAAAATTTCCTTCCAACAGTACTTTCAGTGCTTTGATTATGTTTCCAATTGAAATACAACTTGATAAAAACTTGTACTTGTTACACAATGAACATAAAATGTAGCCAGTATATTCTGGTCTTAAAACGTGATTTAGAAATGTCTTAATAGAATGGCAGGATTATATCACATTTAGTTTTAATTTCACTTTAGCCAGAACCATGGTGGGAAATGAACTGTACTTTGCCATAAATACGCTCAAATCTTACCTAGACCAAGTTGATCGAACTTTATGTTTCCAGAGTCGACCAGATTTGATAACCAGTCTCGTAATTTGAAAATATATGTACATTTGTCATACATACAATTTAATGAAATCGTTTCTATCGGATGTGATTTCTTTCGAAAATAGGAAAATAATAAAATTGTTTTATTTGTTGCTTCTTACTATACTAAACATAATATTTCCAGCTGTTCGTGATAAGAATTTTATCTTTAACAAAATTAATTGTTCCAAATATATTTAAGTTGCATGTATGAAATAGAATAAAATATGAACTTACTAAATACTCCATTTTACAAAAGCAAATACTAAACATTTATGATCCGACGACACATCTCCAATTTGCTTTTGTTATAATAAAAAGATTTGCGAACATTCAAAAAAAACGTACAAAAACACACAAAAACAGCGCTTTAAAATTCAAATATTTGAAAAACGTTACACCACTTAAAATAAATTTTTTTTTAAACACGCTTAGATCGTTAAGCATTATGCATAACAATGATAAAAGCAAATAAGTATATCAGTATTGTTGCAGTTTACTCGAGTATATAGGGTTATAGACATCAACTTGACATTAAATAGGTAAGCCCCAATTTTACAGGGATTATTTCAAAATAACTTATACCTGTTTGAATACTATTTCAAACCACACAAAAAGAATATGCAAAGAAATAAAAGAATATTCTTATACAGTATATAACCATTGTCTTGTAACCAATGTTTGTTACCTAATTTAAAGGCAATACAGAATGAAAATCAGTAAGGAGTTAAAATGTATGCCTCTCTGTGATTTGGTGAACCACTTTGTTTCATCTAATTGAGACAAAAAACGTCTGTCACATGACAGTTTCGACAAGTTTTCACGTCAATTATCAATATATTATAAAGAAAACTTTAACAAAGTTTCACACAATTCATTTTGAATGGTTTGTTAATACTATGCTTTTCATTAATGACATATTTTATAGTAAAACAAATTCCTCCGAACTTAGCTTATTATAATCACAAATAGGAAAATCTCCTTTAAAATAGATAAAGATAGAAACTGAAATTTTTCCTTAAAATTAACACGAGAAATAACTCTTTTGCACTCACAAATTTCGGAAAGTTAGCAGATTCCACGAGATATTAATTCGATTAGAAAAAAAAACATTTTGTGCTACCAAAATATTAAAAGGGCCCGTCTGAGGTAAAAAAAGCCAAAAAAATAACATCGGGAATTCTTACACAGATCAAGTGAATCATTTAAACTTGAAAAATCTGTAAACTAAGAAAATCAAGAAATATACTCAGAATTAAATTGAAAAGCGATTTTTTGTTCAAACAATTTCAGTGAAAAGGACAACAAAAACTTTCACAAAAAAGTTTGGGTCATTTTGAACAAGAAAAATGATGATTCTGAAAAAACAAAATAACTGGTTAAGGGCTTGATCATAAAATTTAGACGCAATGTATTGGTCTAGACATTTATCGAGTGGTACACAAATATCAGGAAATATATTTCTTATCCATTCATGTACAAAAAGCTCCAAATTACCACCTATTAAACAAAATAATATGGCTTTAAGTATAATCACTATAAGTGCCAGACAAAATTATATTGAGATATAATGATGCAGCAATGCTATACATTATGTGCTATATACATACAGGTAATAAGTTTCATTTATTATTAAGATAAAACAGTTATCACAATCAAGTGTATCGTAGTTGTCAGACATCATTAGCCGAAATAACATTATTGACATTATTGTCAAACAAGATTTTATATATAACTTAATTATTACACGTGTTAACATTGTCATTGAAGGTTCAGTTAAACAAAAGAAGAAAATGACATTAGCATAATTAAAAGAGCAAAAATAAAAACAAACTTAACAAAAACAAAACAACGGAATCAACAAAAAACAAAACAAATCACAAGAAAAACGATAATGACGACAACGTCGATACCAACAGCAACCACAGCAACAACAACAACATGTCCTCCTTGCCCATGGTAGCAAAAAAGGAAACGATGGGAGGAGTTCACACCCTCTTGATTGGTTCTTTAAATAAAATATTTAATTATTTTAACAAAACGTAAAAAAACAACAGAAAAGGCAACGTAAATCCCCCAAAACAATTAACTATTTCAAAGAATCTATATTAAATGTGTACGATCCTTCTCACGCATATATATGATATGTAACTTTATTAAATTGTCTATGGCTATTGCGCTAAATGCATGCTTTTGTCATTTTTGTAAATTAATTCTAATTTGAATGGAAAATATATTACCTTTACTTCCCCTCTTCATGCCTAGGATTCCAATAATGACAGGAAAATGATGACAAGGTATAATGCATTATTCTGATTCAGTCATTACATTTCTTTTTGTCTCAAATTTTTAAAAAAGGGTATGATATTTAAATGCATGTAAACAGTAGCGCCTAGATATTCATAAGAGTACAAACGCATTTAAGAAAGTCTACCTGACATTATGCGAGAACGTTTAGGAGATTAAATTTTGGAAGCCGTAAGAACATTTTATGTACAACATTAATAGAATTTATTTATTAAAAAGAACCCGTACAGAAAAAGGTCTAGACCATACCGGAAATTAGAAGTATGTAAATTAAATTAAGATATATTTAGCTGCATTTTCAGAAGTAAAACGACCAAGAATAAAAAACAAGTCAGGAGCAGTTGTTATTGATCTTATAAATAATAATATGTATTAGGTAGATTTGCTTTAAATCTATTGCAATGAAAAAGTTTTAAATTCGGATGCATTGCGTTTAATAGTTTTATATTTCTGCTTTCAATATACCGGTAAATATGTTTATTCATATCTGCATATGTTCAAAAATAGAAATAAACCATGATAAAAAAAACAGATAAAACATATAAAGAGATGACTCTAAATCTTTGCACTTCGCAAATATTTGAAACTTAAAAAAAAACCACCACCCCCTGAAAATCAAAAACAAAACATCAACAAACAAACAGACACTTATCCCTTGTTTTAAGTTGTCGTGATCTTTATAGCAAGTATCTATATCCAAAAATGTTCATACGATCGGGTATGATAAAAGGACCAGATTGAAACTTTTTTTAAATAATGATGATAATAATAATAATGATAATAATAATAATATAATAATAATGATAATAATAATACATTTTAAATAATATTTAATGATTATATTAATAAAATATAAAATATAAGTAATAAGAGAGAATAGAAATAGAAACACAGTATAGAAATTCGTCTGTGTTATATTGCAACTGTCATGTGGTTTTAAAATATCTTCATGATAATTTTAATCAAATGAAGCAATCAATTTAATCAGGCTGTCAAGTAATCCTAGTAATTAATAAATCTTTTTGTTCACGTTAAATTAAGATATGTATGAGTACCGCATCCAAATTAACTTGGTCCTGCATATCAGATATGTTTTGGTTGAATCTTAATTAAATGAAATGCCATTAAGTTTACAAAAATAACAAGTATAGTAACAAAAAAAAACAAACTCATATGTACTTATGTCACGGAAATTTCTATCAAAAGTAGGTAAAGTTGCGCAACCATGTGGAACTGGCTTTGATTTATTTTACTTACGTTATGGCAACAACGTGTACTTTTGTTTAAATGTATGTAAAACATTTCTTTATTTTCTGATGAAGACAATTATATTGTACTTAAAGTAATTCATTCAAGTCATAATCCCTCAATTAAGCATTGTTAAAATAATGAATGTTTTACATATGCATAGTAATCCTGTAGATAACTTATTTTTAAGCATAACGAAGGCTATTATCACTATTTTATCTTGTTACTTTTCTTTTATTTTTAGTAACAATTTTTGTTTGAGTAGAAAGTTTAATTTTCGTGTGTTAAATATTTAATTTTGTTTCATACTTATTCCATTTCAATTGCAGAAAATCTCGACGTAAAATACAGATAAAATCTCAAACACTCGATTGTAAGCTTAAAAATTCTAAAAATCAGTTGAATGATATAATCCAACAAGCACACAGGTTATTAAATTCTAAAAAGTTTCCGACTACATGTACGATATAGCAAAGATACACATCAATGTGAAAGCGTTGCATGTGTACAAGCACGTCGACGGCTGGTACTACAACTTTGTTAATGATCGTAAAATATGATCAGTTGAAATGAAAAATAAAAATTCAAATGTCATCAGAGAAATTTGATTCTTGCAGGATTTCATGAGTTCGTTTTAATTTGTAACATTTGGTATAATCTTAAGAGAAATCTGACACTGGAAAAAAAAAAAATTAAACACAGGCATGAAAAAATTATGAATCAATCAAATAGGGCAAAGGTCTTTCAAACTTCAGGAGATTACCAGTTAAAAAAAAAAAGGTTTAATAAGGATTTTTTTTCACAAAATTAAAATGAAATTTATCAGTTTAAATGAACTTGTGAATGGTAATAGTCTAGCCTCTACGGAAATTCTATATTTCGACATTGAGTTCTAGTTTTTTTTTTTCAAATGCAATTTTTTATACAGTTCAATTTAAGTACGTGGTTTAAATTTGAAGAAAACTCTGAAAAAAAATGAGAAAAACGTAATTGATTCGGGTGCCATTTTTTGTACTCCTTCGATTTGCATTTTTTGTCTAAATTAGACAAGAATGTTAAGGTCATAGCCACTGTTGGAATTATTAAGTATATATTAAAAAAAATATATATAAATAATTATTTAGATAAAACCCTTTAAGGCAAGTGATACAGTAGGGAACCGGAATGATGAAGCTATATTATAAAGAGCGGACTCTGTTCAAAACATAGGCTAGCGCAACTAGGCGAAATCAGCCACCATAATTATCGCTACCAAATTCATCCGTTTTATTAACAGCAAATACTTGACAGAATCAAATATGAAATATCAGACTTAACCGCAGAATCATCGTAACCTCTCGCTCAGTTTCATAGGAAGAGTAAGGTAAAATGTTAGTGTAATATTACTTTGGAAGATAATATTGTATTTGAATGTACGTCTCGGTATGAACCTTATTTTGGCAAAGTTGTTATATAATTAGTTATTTATATTAGTACACAAATGACATGTAACATGTATAACTATATAAACGGAACTATTTCTATACTAGCTATCAGTTTTTACAAAATCCAACTATTTTTGTGACATCGAACATTGAAGTAGCAAAGTTCATTATGAAACAACACCATACAACATATAGGAAATCTTAACTTTCTTCTGTTCTTGAAAAGAACACAGCATGCGATTATATTTCCAAAGTAATACTCATTTTTCCTTAAATCGATACTGCAATAAAATAAATTATACTTTTTTTTTTCAATGTAATTTTAACATGGTATGTATTATATTTTATTACTGTTTTTATTAGCAGTATTAAAAACGCGAAATATCTAAAATATTATGAAGTTAAAATTCCAATGAGGTCCTTAAGCCTTTGAAGATTTTATGCATAGATCAAGTGGGATATTCAAAATAAAAAACTTTTCAAATAAGATTAAAAAAAAATATAATACTTAAGAAAATAATGAACCAGTATCAAGAAAACATGTCATTTTATAAATCTTTTAAAACATCATGGGAAAATATTTGAAAACATAAAAAATAGTTGGAGATTAAAACCCTTCCTTATTCTTGGTAATCATTTAACCACTTAATATCTCGTGTTTAAAAGACAATAAGTCATGAATCTTTGAAATCAGACAAACAAAACGCTTTCTCATGTCAATTATCAAGGTTTATTACTAAGAATTTATTTTAAAAAACATTTTAACAAATTAAAGTTTAAAATATATGTTTTGAAAGGGAGTATATCTTAAACAAAATAGAAAATTTTTTTTCCTGAATTCAGTTTTTTTACGAATAGCGATATCATTTTTCTGCTTTAAAAAAATTTTTAAAAATTTAGGAGAAAGATGTAAAGGTCAAAAAAAATTTTTTGACATTTTATATCGTTTTAAAAAAAATAACAAAAATGCATTTTAAGGTTATAAGGCATATAAAACATAATCTATTATTCTGTAATATTATTCTAATAACAATCTACAAGATGTATTAAGATAATCGTTCAGGTACTCGGACTTGTTTTATTTTGGATTAACCCAAAATTGGAAAAAGCTTTGGCAGACAATGTATGAAACATTTAAGTTTCAAGATCCAAAATTATAAAATAAATGCTACAGAATGAATTAATATATATTTTATATTTTTGAGCGAAATGGTTAAAACTCAGGGAGAAATATGTTTTTTACTCACATTTTCCGGCAATGAAAGTGTGTTGCAAGTTTTGATGAGTAATGTTGTAATTATTGGAATTACAAGATTCCTTTACATCTACGAAATGTGCAACCCATATTTGAGGCCTGCTATTTGGCTATTGGCAGAATATTTCCTATGAGCAGCACTTCATATTGTAATCTATCCGTTGTTTGCGTTGCAATTGCTGGAAATCTCCGAAAAAGAAATCAAATTCATTTTCAGGAAATCTCTTGTGGAAACATCAAAAAATGTTGAGATACCTTTGTGAAAATAATAAAAGAAAAAATACTGAAAAATGTTATTGTTTTGCAAGTATATAGAAGATTTGTAATATAAAGTATTCTTTAGCTTTTTTTTTTTTCATTTTTTTACAGTAGCAGCAGTAAAACAGTCCGTAAAATATTCGTTTAAGGTTTTGTTTTAAAAGTTGATGTACATGTAGTCATTTGAAAATTTTCTTTTAATCATAATTTTTTTTTAAAAATTTAAAATTACAAATAAAAAAAATGGTCAGTCACTTTTTTCAAATCTTAATTTAACTGAACATGAAAACATTCGATGGCAAAAAAACCCAATATCTGTTAAAAAAAAGTCGGACAACCAAGGACATTTTTTGATGAAAAAGTCTTATTTTTTCCTTTTCTTTGTTTTAATAATGCACACTTTTTAAAAAAAAATCGAGGTTTCAAACAATTAAGACGATTTGTCTGAAATATAAGTAGTGGGAAACCCTTGTATGTTAAAAAATGCAGCTTTTTTAAAGAAATTACAATGATAGAAAAAAAAAAACGACACAAAAGGCGCTGATTCTGGGAGAATTTTAAACACAATGAATATTTTTTTATTAAATATACACTGCTATTAAGTAGTAATGTCTTTTAAAAACGATTAAATTTTTCCCCTTTCCCAAGAAACAATATAAAAAATCTCAAAGAACTATTTTAAAATTTTCGTAATAGCAAAATTTATACATTAAAGTAACAATCAGGCATACGTGTTCGCTAAATGATTTAGATTTATTTTTGGGACCTTAGTTGAATTAAAAAAGCAATATCAAAACGAAATATAAAAAATGATAATAATAATTTAAAATATGAAAAAAAGAAGAAATGGTGAAGAAGTAATTTAAAAACAAGAATTAGAAGAGGAGGAAAGAAGAAGAAAAAAATCAAAAAAATATTAAAAATATTAAATGACGAAAATGGTGATTAATCAGCTTCCTGAGAGCTTATATCATTACATGCTTTCAATTTTGATCAGAGAATTAAAAAAATTATGCCCTCGAGTTATGATTAAAAGAAACCACTGTTTTGCAATTAATTGCTAATGCTTTTTAATTAGTATACGTATATGGTATCAAACAAATCCTGGCCCGGGAAATGTTTTTAATTAATTCAGGCAAACCTTAATTAAATAAATAAAAAACAATTAATAAAAAATATACTAATTAAAACCCATTAGTATCTTTTTTTATTTTTAATTGAAAATATAACCCTAGAAATTATGTAAAAATTCTAATTGAAAACCAAATGACACTTGAAACTTAAAATCTTTTTCCCGGGCGTTCTTTTACCAAACCGACTTCCCCTCAAAATGTCATCAAAACAAAAAGCTTATAATTTCCTTATATTGATACCCTTTTAGTATGTTTTCATTTGGGAAAAGACTTTTCTAAAGTTAAGGTCCAAATTACTTTCCGCCCCCCGCACTAAAGTTTTCAATCAGAGATGTCATTTTTCCCCGATCTTGAAGATTGTGTAGTACAAAATTCTTATTTACTCATGAATTTTTGTTCCTTAAATTGACTTTTTTTATCTCGTTGGATAGTTTGGACTTTTGTCTTAATTCCTGAATTTTTTTACTGATTCTAAAGTGCACTTTTGTCGGCATCTGAACACGATTGTTTTTATTGAAAACAGTGATGTTTTTCTGTACGGTATCAGAATGGGAAAACTGTGATTACTGTGTTGTTTTAAAATTATTCATAAGGTTTAATTAAGTTTCTGATGGAAATGGTGGTATGTCGTGGTATGTGATGTTTGCACGTCAGTAATTTGAATTGTTATTGTTGCTGGGGGTTTTTCTAAGACATATGTTAGTTCCTTTTAAAATTTAATTTTTCATTTTACACTATATCATGAAGAGTTTTTTTATTGGAAAAGGGGACAAAATATGAAAAACAAGATCAAAAAAGGGAAAAGGCGGCGTTTTATGAACGCAACCCCATATGACCCCGCAACAAAAACCAATGGCAAAGGGGCCCCGGCGGACCGCAAACATAAAAAAGGACAGGGGAACGACACGTTTCCTTACAAAATTTCCATCCTGTAATGATTAAGTATAGAACAAATTTAATAAAAGGTAATACTGTAACCATTTGATCTTTAATTAATTCAATTGTAAACAATTTTAATATAAAAATTTCAATATATTTGTGCTTTACTATCTATATGCAGTGTTTTTTACTACGAGAACATAAAATTGTGTGGGATGGGTTCGGAAAACTAAAATACTGTCGCTATTTTTTTAAAAAACTGTA